>NC_050580.1:103085747-103131581 GCF_011100635.1 Trichosurus vulpecula
TCTTCAAAATTGTGGTTCTGGGAGAAACTGACTAATCAGAGGAAGGGGCCATGTTGTATATTGGTTGTGTGTGTGGGGGGGGAGGGGGTGTTAGAGGAATCTTCCAGGTGAAAAGGCAGTGGGGAAGAGGAAGCCTCCAGGGTAGGAAGTCTCCTAAGAAACTGTGGCAGAAGCATCTACAAGGGTGAGAAAGCTTCTCAGAAAGAAATCTGGCAAATCAGGATCAGAGCCAGGAAGGAATGGAACATGGTTGGCCTGGGCTCTTCCTTAAAATAGAGGCTTGAGAAGAAGCTGACTAATCAGAGGAAGAGCTCTCAGTGGTGGAAGAACCTTCCAGGGTGAGCAGGATGCCGGGTAATGGTGGAGAAAGAAGTCCAGAGAGTCAGTAGTCGAATAGGGAGAGGAAGAAGTGAAGGAGCTAAAATTTTCACTCTGTTTTTTGCTATCCATGTGATCTTATCATGTACATTTCCTCAATCTGGTTCCCAGGTCTTTCATCAGAAAGTGAGGGGGTAGGCCTTTCTCCCAGCCTTCTGTTTCTCTCTCCTACTTCCCAATATTTGTGTTCTTGAGCCTCCAAGAGACACCTCACTGAGACATTGGAGGGCATAAGGGTCTTTTGATATTTTACTGGCCCGTGGTTTAGTTTGGATGGGGAAACACTCTAGTCCCTTCATTTTAAAAATGAGGGAACTGGGAAAAGCCAGCTATTCTAGGACACAGGGACATAAAAGATAAGAATCCCTGAGGAAAGGAGTAGTGAAAGCTTCTTAGATTTTCTGAAAGGTTACTTCTCTTAGTAAGAAGCACAAGGAGTTGGTAGTTATAAATATTTTGTATTCTAGGTACCAGTCATCAGGATAAACAATTTAATTTCTCTATTCTCTGGCAACTCTTTAAGATCATAAATTACAGCGAAACTAATAACTTTCATTGCTATATAGAGTTTCTTCCCCAGGAAAACCCCCTGCCAATGAAATTATAGGTACAGTCTCTATCTGCTTCTACGTGAAAGACATCCATTCTTAGTTTAATCTCTTCTAATAGAATTAGATGTAATCCTTGATGTCTCCAGCTTAATCCCCTGGCTACAGAAAAGGGGGGTGTAAGGTAGTTAAATGTAAGGGTGGGCTTCATTTGTTCTAATGAATAGCATACATGTCTTTATTGAACTTGAGTGCCTGCTGATACATATGTATGTGTTCAGAGACACTCCATCCCATTCTCTTTTAGGTAGGCTGCAACTGCTGGATTTCAGAAACATTCATTGAGGTAAATGCTCTTGGGGTGTTTTATCCTACTTGCCTTCAAGACTGTGCCAGATTTCATTATCATACAATAATAATTTGCTAAGTCAAAATGGCTTATTTTGGTTCTAAGAACAATAATGTGGCCTAAACTGAGCAAAACACTTTGTAACTGAGTCCCAAAGTGATTGAGATAGCCTCTTTTTTAGAAACAAAGCACTGAATCCCTATGCTTGAGTTGTGGAAAAGACCTTAGAGATCATGTAGTCCAATCCCTTCATTTTCTCATTAAGGAAATAGCCCCTGACAGAAGTGACTAGTAAGTTAGTGGCAAAACTGGGGTTAGAAATCAGGTTTTCAGGGCAGCTAGGTGGTGCAGTGAGTACAGCACCAGCCCTGGAGTCAGGAGGACCTGAGTTCAAATCCAGCCTCAGATACTTGACATACTTACTAGCTGTGTGACCTTGGGGCAAGTCACTAAACCCCAATTGCCCTGCCATCCCCCCTCCAAAAAAAAACAAACAAACAAAAAAAGAAATCAGGTTTTCTGGTTTACAGCCCAAAGAATTCCTTTCATTTAATGCTGCCTTTCTTATTGGGCGTCAAATATCTACTTGGTTACAGAGTGTTTTTTTTTTTAATAGCAGAAACAAAAGCTGAGAGTACAACCATTATAGACAGTCCTCTGTCCATAAACTGCTCAGATTACAAAGTCCTTCACAGTGACACTGATATGATATGCTTACATACCAATCATTTGGTTAACTATAAGAGTATTTGGCTTGTCATCTTTACAATAAGGAATAATGGCTACTGAGAGTGTCTTTAACTCAACCCTTCACAACGAGCAATCATTATTGCTGAGTTTGCTGTGAGTCAGCCAAGTACAAGGGAATTCTACTTTATAAAGCAGGGTGATAAATGTACAAAACTCATGGCCTCAAGAGCACGTCTGGGCAGCAAATACAAATGGAGTCAAACAGGGTTTGGACAAATAGATGGATGGTGAAGAATAGCTCCTGAGAGGAGCTGCAGTATTCCTACCCTTTCAGGATGATGTCAAAGGGAAGCACAATCAAGGGTTTCCAAATCCTATTCCTTAGGGCTATTACATTCAGTTCTGGGCCCCACTTTTTGGAAAGTATCTTAATAAGCGAAAGAATCCTGAGAGGTCAAGTAGCCTAGTGAAGGGCCTTAAGTCCATTCTCAATGAAGAAAGAACAAGAGATTGTTAGCTTGGAGGGGAGTCAGTAGCAGATATGACAGTACCTTCAAGTATTTGAATGCTTTATGAAAGGGACAGTAGAGACTTTTTCTGTTTGGCTCCAGAAAGCAAAACTAGGAACAATTACTATATGTTACAAAGAGTCAAATTTATGTTTGTTTTCACTAAATACACACACACACACACACACACACACACACACACACAGACCTCAGTAGCCATCTAGTCCAACCCTTGCATGAATAAGAATCTCCACTATGATGCATGTAATAAGTGATCAGCTTGAAGACCTTAAGTGATTTATATGTATATATACATATATATGTATATATACATATAAACTTATATAATATCTCATATGGATAGGCAGATATATGACATATGAACTAAATATCTCATATGATAAATATATAGATATTTCTAACTATATATCTCATTCGATATGTATACATAATATATCTCACATATGTATGTGCCTATAGCTACATGTGTATATATGTATATGTATGTATAGGTATATACAGACATCTACATATATACATATGTAGTATGTACATAGATAAATAAACATATCTATATATGTAGATATGTACATAAGTACATGAAACTGTAGACATGTATGTATATATAGATATGTCTACACACATATATAGTGGGTTCACCTTAAGGTCTTCAAGTTGATAACTTGTTACATGTATTATAGGGGGATTACTTTTTCATGTAAGGGTTGGACTACTGAGGTCCCTTAGTGTGTATGCATGTGTTTGTGTGTGGGTATGTATACCCACACACTCTCATATCCTTTTAAATCCATGGTTCATTTTTGTGCAATGGTCAGTGCAAAAACAAAATTGGTTCATATATATATATATATATGTGTGTGTGTATAAGTATATGTATGCATGTGTGTGTGTGTATATATATATATATATATATATATATACATATATCTATAGATATATCTATAGATATAGATATAAAATGCATGATCTTTGGCCGGCACTCTTTGGAATCATAATATACATAGATATAGAAACATAACAAATATTGGAAAGAACTCCAAAGAGTCCAAGCCAAGGTCATGGATTTGCTATACATATGAGCCAAGTTGGCTTTATCTTGTATCTTGTCTGCCCATTGGACAAACATGAATCATGGGTTGAAAGGGAAAGGAAGCAATAGAACGTAGCCTGGGTACTTCATTATAAACCCATCCCCGCTACATATGTCAAAAAATATCAAAGAGCTCATCCCACTGGTGGTGGGACATTACTTCCATCTTAGTTTGCCAAAGACATTAGATTTCAGTGTGGAATTGCTGATAATAGTTACAAACTAATAATGATAGCTCATATTTATATAACACTTACTATGTGCTAAGCACTTTGCAGTTATTATCTCATTTGATCCCTACAGCAATCCTGGGAGGTGGGTGTTCTTATTATCCCCATTTTACAAATGAAGAAATGGAGATAAACAGAGGTTAAGTGACATTGCCCAGAGGCACACAGCTAGAGTCACAACTGTCTGAGGCTGGATTTGAACTGAGGTTTTCCTGGCTCCAAGCCCAGCATTCTATCCACTGTGTCACCAACCTGTCTTATAACGATGAATAGGAAGATCAACTCTTCTTTACGGAAACTATTAATTTGTTTCAACAATTCATTTCAAGAAACATTTATTAAATATCAGTTAGGTACGGATCAATAACTAAGATGCTGTTGTTTGTCCAGGAGTCACTACCACAAACCATGCCCTGGGCTGAGGACCATGAAACAAGATCTCAGCTGAATTGGCTTGTTCTGTCACTTTTCTCTGGGCCTCAACTTCCTCAATTAGAAAATGAAGGGATGGGACTACATGACCCTTAAGGTGTTTTTTGAAACTGAAACACAAGGATACTGTGCTTTGATTCTAAATGTAGAGTTATCTCAGACATTTTGGGATTCAGAGTGGGGTACTATCCTATGGAGGGGAGATACAGACTTAGGGGCACCAGGTTGAGCACCGCTGGGACGGCTGTCATGATGGATAGAGTGGGAGGACAGGGTAATGGAAGATTGCTTTCTCCAGTTTAAGGTAAGGGGGAATGGGAGCTTAGAATGCCATTGTACTAGCTAGGAGCTAAGCTCCTGTCTTTCTATCCTGCTGGAGTACTGCAAGTACTGTCTATAATCAGTGAATCCAACACCTTGGGGCGAAGCCCTAGCTAGCCAGAATGATTTACAAATATTATTGGGCCATTTGCAAGATACCTTGAGAGGTGCAACAATAAAAATAAAACAGCATAGACCCTGGCAGCTTGCTGGGTAAGGTGAGCATCTATTGATTGGCCACAGTCTAGCCCCTGTATTTTGTCTCGTTAAGCCTCAGGCTAGCTTTCTAGTGCTGTCTAACAGTAATCCAAAGACCTAGTTAATCTCTTTCTTTGCAATCTGACTTAGACAAAGTCATCCTTTAAGCAAAGCAAACCTGTTTTCTATAGTATATTAGATGGAAAAAGTGTTATGGTTCAAGTACTAACTGTCTGAGGAGGAACACGAAGGGCCTAGTTGTCTGCTCTGCATCACCACTATTTGATTTCTGTATGACTGTCTGAAGTTTAATTGTTTATAAGATAAGAACTTTAAAAATGACAGAAAAGGAAAATCTGATATTGATTCTGAATATATTACCAAAAAAAGAAAGAAAAAATATTCATCTAGATGGTAAAGTTAGGATAATAAGAAACTCAAAATCCTAGAAGAAAATGCAGATAAGTCTCAGGAATTTGTTGGGGGTAAGATTACATATCTCATTTTTATGACTTTTTTAAAAACATAATCCAAATCCCAGTTATCCTTCAGTCAACCAACCAATGAATATCTAGTAACCACCTACTATATGCTAGACTGGGGTGAGGAACCTGCGACCTCAAGGCCACATATGGTCTTCTAGGTCCTCAGGCGTGGCCTTTTGACTGAGTCCAAGTTTTAAAGAACAAATCCTTTTATTAAGGGGATTTGTTCTGTGAAGTTTGGATTCAGTCAAAGGGCCACACTTGAGGACTTAGAGGGCCATATGTGGTATTGAGGACACAAGTTCCCCACCCCTGTGGTAGGCACTAAGGATATAAGTACAAAGAAAAAAAACAAGCCCTATTTGAAGAAGTTTACCTTATAATACATATTGATTGCTGTCCTTCATTTTCTAAGAGGACCAAAATGATATCACTATGCTAGAGTCAAGTCTCAGTGTATCCGACTGTGGCTGATCAGATCAATATGAGCTTGAAAAGCTCTACCACAGGTTGGGCACAAATAGTCTGTGTGAACATTTGGGGTGGATTCTCTAAATTTGTACGTCTGGTATTTCCTTTGAGCTGTTTCAATTCTGCTTTGCTCATAGAGCACAGCACCTTCTCTGATGTGCACATGCCATGCTGAGTGGTCCTGTGCCAACATCTCCCATGTCATACAATCAATTCCAAAGTTCGTAAGAGAGACTTTGAGAGTGTCCTTGTGTCACTTCTTTTGACCACTTTGTGAACACTTGCCCTGGGTGAGTTCTCCATAAAAATAGTCTTTTTGGCAAGTGTACCTTTTGCATTTGATCAGTGTGGCTAGCCCATCAGAGTTGCACTGCTTGGCAGTTTAGTTTGAGAAAGGATCTCAGTGTCTGGTGTCTTCTCCTGCCAGGTGATCTTCAGAATCTTCCAAAGACAATTCAAACGGAAGCAATTCAGTTTCCTGGCATGGCGCTGGTAGATTGTCCAGATTTCACAGGCATACAATAATGAAGTCAGCACAATGGCTCTGTAGACCTTCAGTTTGATAGTCAGTCTAATACCTCTTCTATCCCATACTTTCCTTCAGAGCCTCCCAAACATGGAGTTAGCTTGGGCAATGCATGCATCAACCTCATCATCGATGCGTAAATCCCTGGAAAGTGCACTACCAAGGTAAGTGAACTTATCCACAGCATTCAAAATTTCTTCATTTGCTGTAACTAATGGTTGCATGTATGGATGTTGTACTGGTGGCTGGTGGAATATTTGTGTTTTCTTGGTGTTAACGATTAGGCCAAAATTAGCACAAGCAGCAGAGAATTGATCCATACTTTGTTGCATCTCAGCTTCAGAGGCTGCATTGAATGCATAATCATCAGCAAACAGAAAATCATGCACCAACATGCCCTCCACTTTGGTCACATAGAATTGTAATTCATATTAAATATATAGATGTACATATGTAATATGTGTATACATGTATGTGTATACATGATATGGGAGGAAGCTAGGTGGCTCTGTGCCTGGAGTCAGGAAGACCTGAGTACAAATCTGGCCTCGTACACTCACTTACTAGCTGTGTGACCCTGGGCAAACCACTTAACGTCTGTTTGCCTTAATCCACTGGGAAAGAAAATAGCAAATCACTCCAGTATTTTTGCCAAGAAAATCTCATGGACATTATGATTCATGGGGTCAAAAAGAGTCAGACATGACTGAACAGCAACATATATATTATATATAACATATATGTATATATATATATACAAATATATACACATGCATATATATATACATATATATATATATATATATATATATAATAAACACAAAATTGAACAGATCTATGCAAAGTAGTTAAAAATGTAAGGTAATTCTGAAGACAAGGCACTAGCATTTTATCAGGTTATTTGTTTAGGTAACTATAACAGCTCCCTAGCTGGCTTCAGTTCCTCTAGCCTCTCCTGCTGCAGTTCATCCTATACTTCCTTACCAGCTCAACCTTACAAATGCATACCTTTTTTGAAGTCATTTCACTACTCAAAAACCTTCTGTGGCTCCCCATTGCTTACAAGGAAAATCTTCAACTCCAATAATAACTATTGAATGTCCATAGCCTCCCCTCCATGTTCTTTCTTTCATCTTTGAGGCCCTTTCTTTATCCTTTGCTAACCTCCCCTGTAGTACAATGAAATTAACATCGACCTTGAAGTTAGAAGACCTGGGTTCAAATCCACCTATGATACTTTCTACATGTATGACCTTGAACCTTCTTGGTCCTCAGTTTGCTCATCTGTAAAATTATAGAATTGGACTAGATGGTTATTGATGCATCTTCCAGCTTTAGATCAATGATCCCATGAGCTTGTCTTGATAAGAGCAGCTGGAATGATTTCTTCTTCTTCTTCTTCTTCTTCTTCTCCTTCTTCTTCTTTTTCTTCTTCTTCTTCTTCTTCTTCTTCTTCTTCTTCTTCTTCTTCTTCTTCTTCTTCTTCTTCTTCTTCTTTTTCTCTCTCTCTCTTCTTTTCTATTCTTATTGACAATAACTTTGATCATCTGCCTTATTCATATGGCAGTTAGTTATCATATAATGATGAATAGTGTACATAATTGTGTACTTGTATTTGTTTCCAGAGTGTACTAATATTCCAGGGACCCAGTCTTATGTTTCTTTGTTTTCCCTTCAAAGAAGAAAATATAGTACTATGTGTATGTCAGACATTCAGAAAGTATTTGTTAAATGAGTGATTGAATGAGAGAATGAATGCTGTTGGACTCAATATTTTAACTATGCAGACACAGTCTTTGGGTATGAAAAATTAAACCCTCTGAACCACCCTCATTTAAAGTTTGCTCTTTTATTATATTTCAGGAATAAGTAAGTTGCAAGAAGCACAGTGTAGGATGACATAGGCCTTTGTTGCATAGTGAAAAAAGTTGAACTGCAAACCCAGACTATTTCATCTTTGGAAACCCCATCTTAGGGTCAAAATCATCCCTCTCCATGGAACTCTTATCGGGTGGCTGAAATCATCAGTTTCTGTGGGGTGTTATTACTTGTACTATCTTTGCTGTTGAGAGAAAACGTGTTTTCTAAGCAAAGGTTCCCAGTCTTCCACAATAAGTTATCTTGATAGGAAATAAAAATGTTTCTTTAGTGTGTCCAGATTCAAGCATGAAAATGTTATACTTTCCTAGCCACAGCCATTGCAACCAGATTCATCTTTAGTATTAGGACCCACAACTGACTCATAGACAAAAGAAGCTTCCCCACCTTTAAGGACCTTTTTTGCCCAAGAAGAACAAAGCAGATATAGTGAGTCATTTTTCTCCAATTCCTTCCTAACACTGAAGCTGTGCCTCTTATTTTTCTCCCCTTCTTCCTATCTTTTTTCTCCTTCATGAAACTGTAGAATATGAGTTGGGAGGGACCTTAGAGGTCCACCTTCGACCTAATGCTGGAATCCTGTACTGAATTCCTGAGAGATGGTCAGCCAGCATTTTCTTGAAAAATTCAAGTAAAAATGGGCTTATTACCTCATAAGTCTGTGCAATCTAAGACTGGAGGGGTCTAAGTTGTTATTAGAAAGTTCTTAAAACACGAAGACAGACATAGAAATAGAGGGAACGAGTAAAGAGAGCTGTATGAACAGAAGGAGGGAGAGAGACAAAGAGAGAGACAGAGACACAGAGACAGAAACTGAGAGACAGACAGAGACTGAGAGACAGAGACAGAGAAAGAGAGACAGAGACAGAGAGAGACAGAGACTGAGTGACAGAGACTGAGAGACAGAGACAGAGAAAGAGAGAGACTGACAGAGATAGAGACAGAGAGACAGAGACAGAGAAAGAGAGACAGAGACTGAGTGACAGAGACTGAGAGACAGAGAGAGAGAGAGACTGACAGAGATAGAGACAGAGAGACAGAGACAGAGAAAGAGACAGAGACTGAGAGACAGAGAGACAGAGATGCAATACAAATAACTACTTTCCTATATTCATACCGAATTGTCCTAATTCTTTCCTCAGGAGCTCTGCAGCATGGTGTTATTTAAAGAGTACTAGATTTGGGATCAAAGTGCTTGAATTTGAATCTAAGCCACCTGTAATCAGTCTGAGCTTCAGTTTGCACTTTTATAAATATGATAGGTTTGACCTAAATGATCTTTAAGGTCCCTGCTGGTTCTAAATTGTATGATCCTATGGTCTCAAGTCTTGATTGAGGATAATTATCATATCCTTTCTTTCCTCCTTCACTGACATGTTGTCTTCTCCAAGCCAAATACCATTTAATGCAATTCAACAAAGATCTCTCAAGCTACTACCATGTGTGAAGCACTGGCCTCGGTAGTGGAGATATATAAAAGCAGAAATGAAAGAGTCTGCACCCTCAGTGAGTTTATATTGGGGGAATAGTTCCTTTAGTTTTTCCTCACATAATATGGTTTCAAGTCACATGGTTAGACCTATGTTTTAGGAAAATCATTTTGGCAGCTGTGTGGAGGACAGACTGGAGTATAGAGAAACTTGAATCATGGAGATTGATTAAGAGGCAATTGTAATAATCTAGAGGAGAGATGTTGAAGATCTGAACTAAGGTGGTAACTATTTAAGCAGAGAAAATGGTTAGGATATAAGCAATACATTGGAAGCAGCAATTACAAGGTGTGGGAACTACTTGGATATGTGGGATGAGAGACACTGAAGAGTTGAGGAAGACACTGAGATTACAAACCTAAGAGACTGGAGGAATGGTAGTATCTTAATAGAAATAGGAACGTTTGGATGAAGAGTCATTTTGAAGAAGGGAAAGAAAAGTTCAGTTTGGGGTATGAGATTTGGATATCTTGGAGATATACAGTCTTAAATTTTCAATAGGCAGTTGGTAATTTGGGATTGAAAATTAGGAGAGAGACTATGAAGATAAGTACATAGCAGAGGAACAAACAATATTATGAGAGATCTGTGGAGTGGAGGATTTTTTTCTGACTAGTGGAAACTAGTAGGAGGTGATTTCAAAAGTGGAAAGGTGACAAAGATTTCAATAAGAAGAGATGAGGGCTGGTGGGGTAGGGCACTGTAGGTGTTGGGAATGGCACGAACAATATTGTTATATAGAAAGTGCAGGGCATGTTTGTCCAGATTGTGGTGAAGGTTGGTTGAAGAGAATATGTGAAGGGGAGTAACATGAGACAAGATCACAAAAATAAGGTAGGATTAAATAATGGAGAACCTCGGATGTCAGACAAATGAGTTTGAGGGCGATAGACCTACTTACTGAGATAGAAGGGGCAAAAGTTCCTTGAAAAGGTGGAGATTTTTGATTATTTCAACTCAAATAGGGTGGGAGTTACTTAAAAAAAACAAATTTGTAATATATATATATATATATATATATATATACATATATATATATATATATACACATATATATTTGAATATTTGAATGCAGGTTAGAGATGCTCAGAAGGCAATAGATAGAGTACTAGGGCTGGAGTCAGGAAAACTTGAGTTCAAATCTAACCTCAGACACTTACTAGTTGTGTGACCCTTGGCAAATCATTTAACCCTGTTTGCCTCAGTTTTCTCAACTGTAAAATGAGTTGGAGAAAGAAATAGCAAACTATTCCAGTATCTCTGCCAAGAAGACCATAAATAGGGTCACAAGACTGAAACAATTGAACAAATTGTGAACATGAAGTGCTCAGAGGAGGACTTGAAAAGGAAAACTTTAATTGGACAATGAAAAGACCTAATAAACTTGATAATGCCCTTCAAAGAGAACAAGCAAAATGATGAATTCCTCAATACAAAACCTGAGAGTCTGGAAGCTTTATGCAATTTTAATGTTTGACTTGCATGAATAGTGGATTATGATTTTAAGTATTTTTAATTCTTTAATATTAAAATTAGAGATGCATTGAAGAAGTGAACATGAAGAAAGGACAACTTAATGAAATTATGAGTTCTTTTAATTTTTTTTAAAAGTAATGTCAATCATCTCAATTCTGTTAAATCACTACCTCCAATGCATCACTTGTGACCAATTGTTTAAAATACTAAAAATGCAGTAAGGGATGAAAGTGTTGTGATCGACATACGGCAAGTCAAATAATAATAATAATGTCAGTTAGCATTTGTGTAATGCTTTAGGGTTTACCAACCACTTTGGAATTAATATTTCATTTGATCTTCACAGCAACCCTGGAGGTAGGTAAGTTTATTATTCTCATTTTACATATAAGGACACTGAAGCACAGTGACTCGCTCACACATTTAAGAAGTTTAGGAGGCTTTATATGAATTCAGGTCTTCCTGATTCCAGGTCCAATGATTTATCTACTTGGCCATCTACTTGGCTCTGTCAAATGAGAATGATTTACCAGGAACTCAATTCAATTCAACAAATATTAATTAACTGCCTCTTATGTGTAGGACATTGTGCTGATGAAGGAAATGGCTTCTGTCCTAAAAGAACTTATATCCTATTGGAATGTTTATGTATGTGTGTATGCATACATGTGTATGTAAATGTAGACATAAACACACATAATATGTGTATTAATATAAATGTGTGTATATAAATATATTTCTTGTTTATACATGTATATCTACGTACATGTATATATACATATGTATGTGTGTATATATGTATATATATATTTATATCTATATATCTGTTACTATCCAATTAATTTTGGGCTGTTTCATTGTTTACTTTCTATCACCATCTTCAGTGGACAGACCCTTTATTCCTCTCTTATTATTCCCACAAGATTCTACCAATAAACATTTATTCAGTACCCTCACATACTTGCTGCTGCTTAATGTTTAGATGGAGAAACATTTTGTTGAAAGAATGGCAATGATCCATGTGTTACCTTCTGTTCCCCAAAGTGGATCTTGGGAACGCTTACATAGGCCTTGATGTTGCTATATGATGTACAAAGCACTTTCACAGATCTTATTTCATTGATGCCTATAAACAACTCTGTGTGGTCAGCAAAGCAGATGTTATCATTTTTATATTACAGTTGAGGAAACCAAGGATCAGAGAGTTAAAATGAATTGACTAGGACCACGTGGATAAAAAGTTTCAGAGAAAAAATGAAAACTCCTAACTTTCTGATGCTTGGGCCAATGCTTTTTCCTAGGGAAGGAAAGAAGGAAGGAGGGAGGAAAGAAAGGAGAAAGGGAAGGAGAGGAAGAAAGGAAAGTGGGAGGGAGGATCTCTTTTCTCTTAACCTATGAGAGAAGATAAGATCTATTTCTCCTGTCCTCGGTGTTAATGAAAGCTTTAGAAGAGTTTCAATAGTGCTCCTGCCACACACTGGAATGGCTGTCCCAAAGCTTCACCAGCAGCTCTATCAGAACAAAATACCGTATCTCTTCATAAACACATGAATAATTGCCCTGCTGAATGGATTTGTTCTACATTCTTGCAAACTCAAATTTCTTCAAAAGAATAATAAAAAGCAAAGATGCAAGAGTAGGTTTTAATATTTGGAAACATCATCCATGTTTTGCCCCAAAACTAATTTTCTAGATTAATGAATCATATCTGATAATGTAAATTAGAAATCACTTTTACAGAATAGAAACCAATCGGACTAAACTGCAATGGCTTCTCGTAAATGGCACAGCCCTGTCACACATATTTAACCATAGCAGTGTTTCTGAGCATGGATGAAATTGTTAATTGTAAGACAGAGACACCGTGGGCCAAGATGTGCAGCACACAGTCCTACGAAAAAGATGAGGTTCTTTTGTTCCTTTCCATGGAACTGTCCCATCAGGGAACAGATTCCATCTACAGCATAGAGTGTGAGAGTAATGTCATAAGCAAGAGTAATATTACTGTGCATTTAAATAGCACCTTATTTCCAATAATAATTACAGGCATGAATGATTAAGGCTTTTATTAAACACTTATGATGTACAAATCATTGTGCTAAGCCCTGTAGATACAAAGATAAAAATAAAGCTGTCTGCTTTCAAAGAGCTCCTATTCCAGCGGGGGACACAACACTAGGAATGTTTTAGCTGCCAGTTAGATGGAAAGGTTCCATGATTCAAGGGTGCAGCAGCAAAGCAGATGTTAACTCTTTTTCTTTGACCCAATTTCCAATGCTGAAAATCTCAACAGTTTCCAGTGTCACATCACTTGATAGTATCAATGACTTTGGTCATTTGGTCCTTTTTGGGGTCTTCAGTAACTGTGGCTGTTGCCATTCAGGAGCAGTTCCTAGGCTGTATCTCCACAGGGTCTGCTTCCCAGAGTGATGCCTGAAGGCATTGGTCTGGAAGCATTGTTATTCCCAAAGCTCTTGGGTTCAGAGTTCTGTACTGTCCTCATCAGGATCTGAGAGGATATAGTTGTCAAGATGGTGAAGATAGAGACAGTGGTGTAACTTCCCTGGCACATGCTGCCTCCTGTCTCTCCCTCAGGGTGTCTTGCTGCTTTAACGACCTGCCCTGTGGGTGATATTGGCTTTCAAGAGCTGATTTAAAATTTTGAGTGTGAGCGCTTGCACCCCAGAAATCTGCAATGCTACAAATGAACCTTCATTTGTAGCATGACAGACTTCTGGGGTATAAATGCTCACATTCAAAATTATATATGTGTATGTATATGTATATGCATATGCATATGTATATATGTGTGTGTGTATATGTATATATGCACACATTCTAAATTATATACTACTTATATATATATATACATATATGCATACATATGTGTGGATAGATAGATAGATAGACAGACTAAATAAAGTAATGGAAAAATGTTCACAATGCTGATTAAACTTTAAAGTGTGTTGCATGTACAATTTTTTCTCTGGAGAGCCAGTTTTATTTATTTACTTAATTTTTAATTTATGGAATAAAACAAGCATTTTCATAACATAACAAAAAAGTGATTGCACATGTTAAAACATTCATCAGCACATCACTGTTTGGAGTACAAGCAAGATGGGTGATCTGGGAGGTGATGCCACTCCCAAGATTCCTGTGCCTATCTGACTGTTGGTGGTGGTTGTTCAGCAATTATTTATGGTAGAGGTGAGGAAAATAGATTTCTTCTCCAAAAAAAATCTCCCCTTAGTTATGACTGAAGGACTGGACTCAAAGCAGGTCAGGAAGTTTGGGGCAAGCACTGCTCTTCCCACAGTTCTCATTTTCAGGGTCTAGATCAGAGATGGAGGAGATGTGGTAATTAAGGTGGTAGTGGTAGTGGTTCGACTTACCTGGTATGTACTATATTGATTCTCTCCCTCAGAGTGACTTGAACCACAAGATAATAAATCTAGAGATGGAAACAACCTAAGAGGTTATCTAGTTCAAATGCCTCATTTTAGAGATGAAGAACTGAGGCCAAGGAAAGATATATGATTTGTCCAATGTCACGACGGTTGTAAGCACCAGAAATGAGATTTGATCTCAGGTCTTTGGATTCCAAAGCTACTTTGTGTTCCTAGCCGACATTTCCATAGCACAGTATGACCTGCATTTCTCTCTCTCTCTCTCTCTCTCTCTCTCTTTCTCTCTCTCTCTCTCCATATGTAACAAATTTTATATATATATATACATATATGCATATATATATTTGTGAGTATATATGTATGTGCGTATTTATTCCCATAATAACCCTGTGAGATGTTTTTACAGATGAGGAAACAGATTCAGAGAGATTAGGACTTGCCCCTTTTCATGTAGTTGGCTAGAAATCCATGCCAAGGCAGGATTCAAATTCAGGTTTTCCAGACTTCAAGTCTATCATTCTATCCACTGATGCAATAAAATAGGATCTGAGTTTTGAGTGCTGAACTTTGAGTCATGAGACATGAGATCAAATCCTGTCTCTGATGCTGACTACCTTGGTGACTTCAGGCAAGTCACTCAACCTCTCTAGTCCTCAGTCTCCTCACTTGTAAAACTAAAGGATTGTACTAGAAGAACACCAAAGACCCTTCCAGCTTTCGACTTAGGACATTGTACTATTTTATTTTATCTTCACAACTTTTCCAAAATTTTCCTAGGAATACAGAGAGACAGACATTTTTTATCTCTGTTTAAGCAGTCAGAAAACTCAGGCACAGGGACCTCAGCTGATCTGGTAACAAGTCAGAGGAGGAATTGGAATGGGATTCTACCACATGATACTTCCAACCTAGTGTTTCCTCCTGTAGACTCTAGGTTTGAGATGAAGTCATTAACTGAGAAGATCTCACTGATGTATCTCCCCAAGATGGGGTCTTTAAAAATTCTTGCCCTTTCTAAATTGCTGTTGACATCGCTATTCCTTTCTTCACTTTAGCTTGTCTTTTCTTCCTTTCTTTTCCATTCCCCTCTTCATTTTCCATTATCAGATTAAGAAGTATCATTTCAAAGTACTACCTTGCCCACACAGTTTCTCACTTTCTCTATGAAGCTTCCCCTTATCTTTCCAGTCGGTAATGATCCTTTCCCCTATATAGAGTGCTGAATGTGGAGACAGAAGACCTGATTAAATTCTGCCTCAAATATTTACTAACTGTGTTTCCGTGGGCAAGTGACATAATCTCTGTCTACTTCGGGTTCTTTATCTATAAAATGAGGATAATAATAGCACTTGTATCACATGGCTATTACTAGGATGAAATGAGATTAAACATACATATGTATGTATATGTACATATATGTAATATATTTTATATAAACACTTTGAAAACTTAAAACACTACATAAATATTAGTTAGGAATTATAATGGGAATAATTTTGCATTGACACATTACTGCAGTTATTTGTGTCCCAGTACTACCGCATGATGATATTGAGGTGCCCCTAGGCTCTTCAAGGATATGCCAGGAGAAACCGAGCAATGGATCTTCCCATCAAACTTGCAAGGTCTGAAGTATGCATGGATGACCACAGGTCTGGGGTTCAAGGGCCAGCCTAATTAGCTTCAAAGAGATTAATCACAATGAGGTGATAGCATTTTTTAGCTGCAGGTACTCTTGAAGTCCATCTATTTAATTGTAGCTGGATCTCAATCTATTCTGGTAGAGGGAATATCCTTACTGATGAAATCATAGATCCCTGACACATTGAAGCATAGTTACCTCTGTGTGTCTATATGTATATTGTGTATACACATATATGTATATGTACACACACATATACATGCATATTTACATGCACACGTACACACACATATATAAAATTAGGAAATATGTAATACCCAGGGACCACTCATGCTCTAGAAAATTATCCCAGGTTAGAGGTTCTTTTTGAGTCAAAATCATCTCCAAATCTTTGCTCACAAGCTCCCACCCATATGTTGACTTATTGAAGAATCTGGAGGACTCCAACTAGCAAAGCAAGCACACTTTATGGAATAACATAGTAACAACATGAACTCCATAAACCCAAAGCTTAGTCTCCCCCAAACACACCAAGCCTCATTGGGAAGACTGGATATGCATAAGGATCGTGGGTGTGGCATTCAAACATGAGGAATGGCTTTGACCTGGGACCCATGAGGAGGGGCAACTTATCCCTCTCATGCTGCTGAGCAGCTAATTTATTCCTAGGATGTTATCAGGCTGTTTTTTCTGGGCTAATTCCCCCTCAGGCACCATGTGTTTCTTGCTCATCCCTAGGTGTTCTATCCTGATTCTTTTTACCCTTGTGTTGTTCTATTTTCCCTTCTCTCCATTGCTGGAGAGATCCAACTGATCTTCAACCCTGCAGCTATATTGAGGACCAGCCTCTGGTCATCACCCACTGGCAGGTGCTGTGGTTAGTCAATTTTTTCCCCTCAGGGGAAGGAAATGATTCATTCAGCCAACTTTTTTAGCCAGTGACTATGAGCCACTTCTCTCCAGCTTGCTTGCTTCCAGAAGATAGGAGATGCCCTGGCTAAGAACATAACTTTTCTTTGAGGTTCTCTACTGTCTTTTCTCCAACTCAATTCTCATCTGATTTAGGCTTGGAAATTTACTTTAGTTCTTGTTACTTATCATATCTCCAGGCTGGGACGAAGATTCTTAGCATTCTACTGCCTCAAATGGAAAAGGGGTTGAATGTATGTCATCATATTCCCATGCAAATCACAAGGACTGGGTTAGTTTAAAAAGACTCAAAAGACTGGTGACCTTTCTCCCACTAGATTATAGCCTAATTTCCACTACCTATACTAAATCTTGAATTAGAGATATATAGTTATTTATATAGATATGTAATTATCTCCTTAGTAGATGATAAGCTTTATGAAAGCAATACTGTTATTTAAATACTGTGTTCCCTCTGGCACTTAACAGCTGGGTGCTTAATGAGTTTCTGAATATATTAATATAGGCAATGACATTACTACATAGGCATTGTGAAACCCAGTTACAGACTACACCATATATTATATATTGTTTGAAAAAAAGTCAGATTAGGGCTCCTAAGTAATTAATTCAAGGCTTCAACTGTCCTCTCTGTTGGCACTGCTATCATCCAAATTCAAATCTTTGTTACCTTAGTCCTGGACTAACACAACTATCTTCTAATAGATCTTCCTACCCACAGTATCTTCCCTTTCTAATCTATTCTGCACACTGCTATCAGATTAGTCTTCCTAAAATACTACCTTCATTTTTTCATTTAAGAATATTATCATCATCCCACTGTTTCCAAGATGAAGTTTCCACTCCTTGACCTAGAATTCAAGGCCCTAAACAGTCTAGCCCTAAGCTACCTCATCTTCCCTTATTCTCCTTTATGTCTCCTATAACCTTTACAAATGTTATTTTTTGGTCCTCACAACATCCTAATGAGGAAGGTATTAGATATATTATTTCCATTTTATAGATAAGAAAACTAAGGTCAAGTGACTCACCCAAGGTTACTCATTTAATTAAATATCAGTGACAGGTTATAAAGTCAGTTTTCCCCTGAATTTGTCTAGCTTTCTTGAGCTCCTTGAGAATGGTGACCATGCCTAAGTATTCTGTGAATCTTCCACACAGATGTTTGTTGGAGTCCCTTTTTATTGCTACAAGTTTAGAGAACTTAGAAAAGGTGCTTTTGAGGGGAAGCTAGGTAGTACAGTGAGTAGAGCATTGACCCTCAAGTCAGGAGGACCTGAGTTCAAATCTGGCCTCAGACACTTGACACACTTACTAGCTGTGTGACCTTGGGCAACTCACTTAACCCCAATTGCCCTGCCTTCCCCCCTCAAAATAAAATAAAGTAAAAACAATTAAAAAAAAGAAAAGGGGCTTTTGAAATTCTTAGGTTTCCTAGATCTGCTCTTCTAATGGAGGTGACCAATCAATTTAATAGTCAGTTTGACTGATTTCCTCCCATATTCTCAGCCAATTGCTTAAATTAACTCAAATAATGTATTGTTTTGGGACCTGTGGTTTTGAAAAGAGTCCTACAGATCATTTAATCTGACCCCCTAATTTTACAAAAGAGGAAACTGAGTCCTGGAAAGACAAAGTAACTTGCCCAAAGTCTCTCAGATTATAGGTAGTGGAGCCAGCATTAGAAAGATAAAGCTTTTGTTCCATATCTGTCTTTTGTTTCAACTGAATTGAAATTACAGATTGTATATTGAGTCCCACACTACAGGTCTTGCTGCCTTTTTTTCTCCATATAAACTAAATATTGATTCCTCTTTTTTCCTTGGCTTCAATTCAGTAATACAATAAACATTTATTGAGCACCTACCATGTACAGAGCACTGAGCTCTTCCTACATCCATCCAAACTGGGAAAGTTTGATCAATATTGTAGGTAAACTAATTAAGTCAAATGTAGATCGTTTTAAGTAAGAGCTTTCTTTGTTAGCTAGAGCTTGTACTGATCCCAGCAGGATATGTTATTACTGTAAGTGGATTCAAGATCCAAGTTACACAAGAGGCAAAACATCTGCCAGGTTCTGTTTGTGTTTGGGCATGAGATGTTGGAGAAGATCATTCTTATTGGACACTTTGGTTTGGAGGAGATAAATACCTAATAAGTCTAAAATTTGCCAAAGGCCTTGAGAAAGTTGAGGGAAGATGGGGAAATGTATTATTTATCATTGTGATTATGTGTCTGGCATGAAAGCACATCATTCTGTTGACTTCTCACATTTAACTGGACTGGGACAAGAGCCAAGACTGGGTTTCCAATTCCCGCAAGGGCCTCTGCATGTATATGGCATTTGTATTTTATTGACTAAGAATGTTTTTCTTTTATTTCTCCCAGATGACACGGGGTGGAGAAATGGTATGTCTCTTTTTGTTGTTGCTTCTTGAAGGACTTTAACTATGTTGATGTTTCTTTTATTAGCCCAGATAATATAATGGTTAGAAGGAACCCCTGAGGCTGAAACCCAACAGGAGGAGGAAGAGGAGGAGAAGGAGAAAGCATAAATTATTTCCATTCAAGTACTACCAGGTAATCTCAGAGTCAGAGAAAGCAAGACAACTGTTACCTGCAGAGTTACTAGGAGGAAGTCATTTCTGAAATAGCTTCAAGTTGTATTCTATTTTATTCCTCCCTCTCTGAGTTAAAAGTGCCACCCAAGTAGGAGATTTTCATTTGATTGGTCCTTATGTTTACTTTGAGATTAGGGTGATAAGAAAGTTCTTTATTCTTGCCAGCCAGAAACTAAAAAAAAAAAAAAAGACAACCCTGCTCATTTGTGAGTTCGTGAAACTCACGTGAAATAATATTTTTAAATAGATTTTATAAAATGTGACCTGTTCCTGAGATAGGGATATTTTTCATGGCACTGTGGAAAGGAAAGTGTGGCCAATCCTAACACTGCCTCCACATGGAAACTGATTCTTGTGTGAATTTCAAATCTCATCACTATGGGTTCTCCCTCTACTGATGTGAGTCAGAACCTATCTATATGCAGTAACAAATGCAAAATCCTTTCTGTTCCTAAACTCTCTTAACACATAAGGTGAAGCCTACTGAGAAAGGAGAAGGAAGCAGCAGGAAGTACTTTAGTCTTTTGCCCTCCCATAGATGCATCTAGGCAGTATTTACGTGGTAAGAGCAAAGACATGCTTCAGGAGCAAAGACAGAAATGTCAGAGTGAACTTCACCTTGACCCTAATAGTATTAGTAGTATAGGACTGGATAGAGGAATGATGGATGAAGTTACTTTTTGAGCCCTGAGAAAGCTCTTGTTTCAGGCCAGTAGGAAGGGAAATTGGATTATAAGGTAAGGCTTCAGAAACAGACAAACTGAATAAAGGGTAAATTTTTGAACTAGAACACGGTTCTAGTAATGCTTTTCTAAGAGTTCTTTTGTAAATTGTGGAGGGCTGGTTTCTCAGAAAAAAGAATGGTTAATACTATCTCTTAGTATAATAGGCCACACGATTCAGCTATTTTTAGATACATCTTTGTCAATATATTGTGCAGTGAGTTCATGCAACTGTTACCCATGGAGGTCTTTTGCCTCCATTCTTGGATCTTAGTTTATAAGGCTTACCTTGAGGTAAACTACTTCTAATTATTTGACAAATCCAAAGGCAGATAGTGTTATCAGCCTTTACTATTGTTGTGAAGTGCAGTATGCTGGTTACAAAAGTTTTTCTGTAGGTTTTTCAATTTTTAATTGCAGGCATTAAGAATATCTTTCAGAACTCTTCCTCCCTTTTGGTACAATGTGTTGATCTTTCTATAGCTGTCTTAGGGTGATGATTTTTGGGTTTCATTAATAGTGTACAGGTGTTTGTTAACATACTTTATTACCTATTATCATTCATTTTACCCTTATGAAAAGGACATTAAGACTGATGTTGGGCAGGTCTTAATTCCTTTTTATCACTATCATTATCGTTATCATTATTATATTTTTAAATACTTGTATCTTTAATTATATCAGTTTAGGCATTTTCATCTTTTCAGATTTCAATTCCTCAGAAACTTAGTGGATGGTTTTCCACAGATATAGTTGCTAAAAAACTGCCACTATGTAGCCAACCTAGAGATCAGCTTCTTCTAACTTAATATGGTTAATCCTTAGACAAAAGACATAAAATATGTCACTCTAACCATATTCATGTGAGAGTAGCTGACATATAGTGTTTTATAGGTTATCAGACACTTCTCTCACAATAGGTCTATGAGGTAGATTGTATAAGAATGATTATGCCTATTTTAAAGTTGGGGAAACTGAGATTCCAGCACCAACCACCATACCTTAAGTATAATTAGTGCTTAATAAATGTTGAATTTAGTTGTTTTGATTCAGAGAGATAAAGTTACTTGTTGAAGGACATACAACTAGTAAATGATGGAGTAGGGACTTGAAGTTAGGTAGTTTGACTGCCATTCTGCTTCTGAAAAGTGTTTTTCCCCTAACATGCTTAAAATAGCACTCAAAAATTAAATTACTCACTACCTTTCAGAAATACATTGGTTGTGAGGCACAACTATGAATCTTATTCTTAGATTACATTTATACAATGCCCAAAGAACCAGTCAGTTTGATGGCAAAAGAAATCAATTAAGCCATTAGCATTTGAAGGCCCAAACAATTGGCTGATTAATTGACTTTACCTCTTTTTTTCCAGTTATTTGGCCTCCTATTGGGTAAGCCATAGACTTCTGGCATGGTGAAAGGTGCTTTTGCACCAGCAACATATTGAGCTGCTTTGAATGAAAGACCCTCTGAGCTCCATGAGTACAAAATCAGGCAGCAATCCATCACACTTATTGAAAATCCTGAAAACTTTTTGATTTGAATAGACCCCTCTGGGATGATGACTACCTGGGTAAATTAATATCTTTAGCTACCGGGAGGTGTCTTCCTGCAGAAAAGAAAAGTCAATCCATTAGCTGCAGCTGTTGAAACAGAAAAAAAAACCTGCTGTGTTGTTTCAGAAGACCGCACATCAGGCAAGTAATGAATATGCCAAAGTTATTTTTAAAAATTCCCAGTCCCATTTAAAGGATCTATGATGAACAGCTTCCTTCCTTCAGTTCTCTGTACAGACCAATAGGAAAAATTCATCAGCAAATGTGTCACAGACACATTTTTTACTTTTATTTCTTTTGCAGTACAATTGATAAAAGGTAGTTTTTCTTTTAAGTTGACCTGGTGATAAAGTTTAGGACTCTTACAGTTAGAAGGGACTTTAGCAATCAAGTCCAATTCTCTATTTGATTCATGAATCTCTTCTTTAGCATTTCTGGCAGAAGATTATTTATCCTCTACTGAAACATCTTCAATGATGGCAGTAGTCGCTATCTCTCAGAAGAGCCCATTGCATTCTGCCCAACTCCAACTGGCAGAAAATTCTTTCTTATATTGAGCCTAAATCTGTTTCCCCACATATTGTTATTGGTTACTGCAGCCATGCACATAAAGTCTGAAATGGATGGTACAAAGTAATGGATTTGGCATCAGAGTTATCCAGGTGTGGACTCTGGCTTTGCCACTTAATACCTGTGTGACTTTAGGTAAGTCACTGAGCCTCAGTTTCATCATTTGTAAGATTAGGGGGTTGGACTAGGTAGCCTCTGAAACTCCCTTTCAGTTTTAAATCCATGATGCTATGAGTTTCCATAGGGCAGAACTTCAGCCACATGAAGGGATCGCTCATGTCCTAAGTGAATTTTCTCTTACCTTGGTTAAAGTCGCCAATACTTTGAACTATTCTTCATTTGATGTATTTGTAAGCACCCCCCCACCCTGGCATCCTGAATCCCCTTCTTCAGGTGTGCTCTTATTTATGAATGCATGTCTTGATAGAATCTTAACAGCTAGAAGGAACCATTAGTATAGGTCGAGTCTAACCTGGACCTGCTTCCCCTTTACAATAGACCCCAAATTAAATGATGTAATGTAAAGTGCCTCAGAACCTAGACTTGGAATTGCAAAGCTTGGTTAGAGCCCTGGCTTCATATTTACTATTAAGGTGATCTTGATGGAGTCATCCAATTCAATTCAATACAACTTTATTAAGTAGGTATTACATGTGAGAAGGCATCTAGGTGGCACAGTGCGTAGAGTGCAGGACCCAGAGAAAGGAAGACTCTTCTTTCTGAATTTAAATCTGGTCTCAGACACTTACTAGCTGTGTGACCCTGGACAAGTCACTTAACCCCGTTTGCATCAGTTTCCTTATGTGTAAAAACAAGCTGGAGAAGGAAATGGCAAACCACTCTTATATCTCTTCTAAGAAAACCTCAAATGGTGTCACAAAGCATTGGACATAACTAAAAAATGACTGAAAAACAATTATGTGTAAGACACTATGTTTAGTGCTAGGGACATAAAGACAAAGCTAAAACAATCTCTGTCCTCAAAGAGTTAACAATCTCCTGAAATCTCTGTAAGCCTCAGTTCCTTTACGTATAAAAAGGGGATAATAATACCTGCCTCATCTATATTGTAGTGTCCTTGTGAGGATCAAATAAAGATAATTCACATGAAAGCACATGTAATTCACATGTGAAAACTCGTTTTTGTTTATAATCACAAAACATCATATACGTGTGAGTTTTTATAATTATAATTTTCAGGGTTCAGGAACACAATGGTGGTAATAAATAAACATGTGGGAAAAGGTAAGTGTTTGAGAAGAAGATGGGGCAAAATGCTGCAATAAGCAATAATGAATCTTTGAATATTTATTACAAGCCTCCTCCAGCTAGAGAAGCATAGGAAGCTATAACAAGATCATAGCCCCTTGAGGTAAGATAGCTTAGACACATGAAATAATTGGACCATGAAACAGAGTCGAATAAAGTGCATAGACCAGACATTTCACAGATACAACATTATATTAGAAAGGGTTAATTGTGCAGCATGGAAAAAAAGTGAAAATAGAGTTAGGAAAGGGTCCTAGCAGAATTGCTGTAGCCTCACATATCTCATAGCATGTACACGTGAGATATCTGGGGCCTCAGGCTCTAACATGCTCAGGAATAACTAAAAAGCAGAGAATCCAACTTAGGCTACTTGAGCAGAATTTCTATGGACAAATGAGGCAGATGTATCCAGGAGTGTTCCCAAATAAAATTTAACGAGGGATAAAGAGGACAGAGATTGTTTCTTGAAACTTTTTTTCTGGTATATTTTTTAAAAACTCAAATCTCAAGCAATTCGATGCTCTCAACATATATGAACAACTGTTTCTCAGAAGCATAGGACCTAGAGGGGTAAAGGACCATAGAAAGCAACTGATCCAACTTCCTTGATTTAGAGACAAGGAAACCGAGCACCAGAACACATAGACCTTGCCCCAAATAGCCCAGGTACTAAATGTCAGAGCCAGCAATACCGTCAAGGTCCTTGGATTCCAAATTAGGTATTCAGGTCCTTACATAACAGCTGGATCTAGATCTTGTCTTTTGCATCTCCACATCTCCTATATTCACCTCATTCCCTCCCTTTGTTGCTACTTGAACTTTCCTATCATTTAGGGCTGGGAAGGACCTTTATACCCTCTAATACCCTCTTTTCAAGAAAAGACTTTCATACCTTCCCTTTCTGGCACTCTTAACTTACTGCAGACAAGATTTTCAAATATCAGTTATAAAGTAATCTCCAATTCTCATTTCAGAGAACTTTTAACAAAAACAAGATAATAAACCCATGTTTTCGAGTTTAAATTTATTACTTCTAAATTTATTACTATTATTGATAATTAGAGGCAGTACTTTAGTGTGATGGATAGAGAACTGGTCTTGGAATGTAAAAGACCTGGGAGTTGCCTATGGCATTGGAACACAAGTCCAGTGGAGGGAAATGCCAGAAATGTGTCTGCAAACACAGAATTTACAACAGCTTCTGACACTACCTTTTTGACCTTAGGCAAGTCACTTAAACCTTCTGAGCCTCAGTTTCTTCATCTATAAAATTAGGAGATTGAATGAGATGGTGTAATGTTAATGGGATAATAAGATCTTCCCTGCCCATTAATAGGCCTTATGTGGAGCCCATCGAGGGAGGGACTTGCCTAAAGAGGAGCTTCCTTAGGGGGAGGCTTGCTCGTAGGAAGTCTTTCACACCTTTTGGTAATAAAGCTAATTAGGCACCGCACCATGAGGGTTGTGATGCCTTCTGGCTCTGAGCCTATTAGCCAAAAGTGTTTTTATACTCTCAGTTGGTATTTTGCTTTGGAGGCTTGCTTATGAGAAGGACCTTTTGGCTTCCTGGTCGAGAATCTGAGTAGCCATTTGTTCAGACCTCTAACTGCTCAGATATAAAGGCTCTCTCCATCCAGTGGTGTATGTAAAATGTATAGCAATATTGCTTTGATTCAGGCAGTCGGAACTGTGTCTATTGGTCTTTGCTAATTTCTCTGCTTGTATTTTCTCTGATGTTCAGGGTGCTGATTCTGCCCCTGAACTAGTGGATATAATTAAAAGTAGGATTGTTAATTCCTTTTGATCAGTCTTTCCTAGAGAAGCAGATTAAAGAACCCGTGTTAGCAGGCCATCCTGTGTACGCTAGAGTGCTCGCTGTTACAGAAGGCCTCTGAGGTCCCTTCCACTTCTCTAAAGTGTTGTCATCTATCTCTCTACTCTGGTGCAAGAGAACATGAGGGCTGCTGCAACAGAACACTTCCTGTAATATATATAGACAAGACTTCAACTGAACTTCCGCGCTCAGCTATAGAGATAGAGAGATAGAGATAGAGATAGAAAGATAGATAAATGTAGAGAGATATAGATCTCTCTGTCTCTGTCTCTCTCTGTCTCTCTGTCTCTCTCTGTCTCTGTGTGTGTGTGTGTGTGTGTGTGTGTGTGTGTCTTTCTCTCTCTCTCAATCTCTCTCTGTGTGACTTAGAAATCACCATTCCAGCCCTGACTTTGACATGAAGTTTACACAGGTTCAAGTTCACTTCTCATCTTTGGATATCCTTGTTTATAAAGTGATGGAGTTGAATTAGACAGAACTAAGGACCCTCCTGTGTCTAACGGGCTGAGTTCTAAGAACTTCCCCAGTTAGCGCAGAATATTTTGGAGTTATTGTGTTATCATTGTTCTGTAGAAGGAACTCCACCATGTGGAAACTCCCTCCATCAATGCAGTTGAGTATGCTCAAAGTCTCAGAAAGTTGCTTTGTGCACGAAAAGATTAAATGCCTCAGCTACTCAGATGAAGAGGTTAAATTCATGTCTTCCTTACACCATGGTCAGCCTGCTATGCATGACACCACTATCACCATTATTTAAATGTTATTATTACAAATAAAATCCAAAATAGACTAGCCCCACATTATTTATTTTTCCATTGAAATTATAATATTTTTCTTCAAGAGACTTAGCTTTCTAGGGGTCAGTGAAGATTCACATTTTAATTTCAAAGTCCAACAAATAGAAAAAGGCAGTGTTGTGCAGTAGACAGAAAATAAGACTAGGAATCAGAAGCTCTGGGTCCTAGTTCTGCCTCTGCCCTTAGCTAGGTTCATGACTTTGGGCAAGTCATTTCCCCTCTCTGGTCCTCAGTTCCCTCATATACAAAATTTGAGGTTTGGACTATAGGATCTCTAAGCCCTAAAAGCCTATGATTTAATAATAGGACAGAAGCTTGATAGTCAACTTTAAGGTTTCATTGCACCTTGGAATGGAAACACGTTCAGGAATAATTACAAAGCAGAGAATCCAACTTGGGCTACTTGAGCAGTAATTCTAACTAGTGACACTCCTGAGTCAGTGCTATGACAGTGTAGGCCTTCTTGAGTGATGCTGGTGCCCAATGCCAGAAGAAAGTATTGAAATATCCATCCTGCAAGAAACTGTCACAGAATCAGAGAAACTTTGTTGGAAGAGTTCTATGACCATAGAACTATGGTTAAAAAGGACTTCAGAGGTCACCTCCTCATTTTACTGGTGGAGCAATTGAGTTTCAGAGAATTTAAGTCATATAGATGATGTGTCCCAGCTAACATTTGAACCCAAGGCCGCTGGATCTGAATAGGAATCCCTTCCATCCTCTCCATCTCTTGCCTCTGTGCCTCCCCCATGACTGGAATGCACTCCTTCTTTGCCTCTGACTCTTAGAATTCCTTGGCACCACCTACTCCATGTGTCTTTTTCCAATTCATATTCTACCCATTGCCCCAAATTGTGAGTCTCCCCTCACCTATATGAGCTACTTTGGTCTTTCTCTGATGAGAAATTGAAGACTATCCACTATTCACTCTCCAAAGTAAAGACCCTTAGTTCCCGAGAAAAGTTTAGAGGTGTGAACAAAACGTTTAGATTGTTATTATCGCAAACACTGTTACAATACTCAGAGGGTTCTATTTCAAGTCCATACCCTGGCCTCAACACTGGCACTGAACACCATGAAGAATTCAATGTCGGGTCTTTTACATAAAAAATCAAACCTACGACTCATTCTTTGGCTTGTTGTGACTGCCTCTTCAGCACATCCATTTCAACAGAGACTTGAGCTTTCCACTGGAGAGGCATTTGTCTTTATTCTGTACCTTTATCTAATAACCTATTCTTCTTAATCATGTTAAAGGGAGACAGACAAAGCTTAATCAAACCATTAATCACCAGCAAGACACAATGTGCTTGGATAGAAGCTTTATTGCATTGTCCAAAGTGAGCATTAATGCAAATAATTTTGACAACTTGAAGATCCTATTATTTATACAATTAAGTCATCACTATCTCTACAAACCTGCTTCAACTTATGAATTTTAGACTACAGCATACCCCATTCAAGCTTTAGTTTACTCTTTTTATACGTATAGAGCCATTCAGAATGTGCTAATAGTTAATTCAGATTCTCATTGGAATTTCAATTTCTACCAAATGTGAAAAGTCAGTATGCTGAGATAGAAAGAACACTGACCTAGGAATCAGGAGCTTTGAGTTCTAGTCTCTTCTCTGTCCTTAACTAACTGTGTGACCTTGGGCAAGTCAAATATTCTCTCCTGCTCCCATAGGATCAAAACTAGAGGTGACCTTAGAGATCACCTAGTCCAATCCCCTCATCTTATAGAAAAGCACCTAAGAAGGGGAGTGACCTGCCTTAGGACCCACAGAATAAGTGGAAGGGCTGAGGTTCAAAACCAGGTCCTCTTCCTCCACATCTAGCATTCTTTTCACTGTACTGCCTTTTGCATTTGAGTTTTTTTTAATTACCTTGGAGTCTAATTCAGACAGAGCAGAAGACATTAACTTATTTTAGCCAGGTGTTCTTTTACTAATTCAACTTCCCACCCAGTCCGTTCTAATGCTTCCATCGGTATCATAGAATGTCACCATTATAGAGGACTCATGGACTCCAACTCACTCATTGCACAACTGAGTAAACCTGTGGTCCTGAGCGGAAAATGACATAACTAGTCAATTGCATAGATTGAACCAAAACTATGGTTTTCTTATTGCTGTCAAAGACTATGTCTACTATGTCGCACCACCTGCCTAAAAGAGACACTTTAGAAATATAGGCCAAGACAAGAAAACTAACATAATAAATCTCTGAATGATCCCTGAGAGGAGGGGCAGCCCTAAATTGCAGAAGAACTGATTTATTATGATTCACTGGGAGCAGAATTGGAATCTGTCATTCATTCAATGCAAGTTTCAGCAAATGATACCAGAAGAGTGATAGTGTGGTGGAAGGGAAATAGCACAGGGCTTGGGAAAGACCTGAGTCCAAGTCTCAACTCTGCCACTAACTTGCTGTGTGACCTTAGGTAAGTCATTTAATATTTCTAGTTGTCAGTATACTTTTCTGTAAAATGAGGGTATCAGATTGGATGATATTGAAAGAACCTTCTCCTTCTGACATTTTATGATTTTTCTTTTGGCTCCAGCATGGGGGTCTCTTCCATCCCTGTTCCATTCCAATTGGATCATAGAATCACAGATCTCAAAGTGTAAGGAACATGAGTGACTATCTAGTCGAAATGCCTCATTTTATAGCTGCCAAAACTGAGAGTAAAGGAGATTAAGTGATTTTTCCAAGGTTGCTTAAGATATAAAGTGCCAAAGACAGAATTAGAACCCGTCTTCTTTGACTCTGGATCCAGAGATTTTTTTTTGCATTAAACATGGATATTTTGATTTTGATGTTCATTCTCTGTTTTCCCAATGAGCTCTAATTCAATTCAACACACACAAAAACATGTGTTAAATGAGTACTACATCCAAAGTGTTGTATTAGATGCTTCAAAGGGATCCAGAGCTATGTAGTTCATTATTTTTTTCTGAAACAATTCAAAACCATATACCAGAATAATTGGACCAATTCATAGCACTACCAAATTTCTGTCAGCATTTTCTGTCTTTCCTATGGCCATTATAACAAAGAGTTTTCCCATTTTTTATCATCTTTGATGACTTTGCGAGTGTAAAGAAACTCCTTGGGATTATTTTAAATTTGCATTTCTCTGATTTTTGATAGTCTTTTTTAAAATAAGTTTTATTGATGTCTTTTGGTTTTTTGCACTATCAACATTTCCCTCAGAATCATATCCCTTACACTCCTTTTTGTAGTGGGTCATCCCATATAAAAATTAGTAATTTTTAAAGACAAAAAAGAGGAAAAAATAAGTATAACTAATCACGAATAGGAAGGAACTTGAAAAAGTTTAAAAATACGTGCAATGAGCAACACCTGTGGGCCTCCCACCTCCGCCCAGGGTTGGGCTGGGGGTGTCCTCTCCTATGTCTTCTTCTGAGTCATGCTTGATCTTTATAATATTGCTATGTTCACTTTTTTTTGAAGGTATATGTGGTTTCCATTGACACTGTTGTAGTCATTTTGTATATAGTTTTCTTGGCTCTATTTATTTCACTCTGCATTAATTCATATAGATCTTTATCACATTAACTTATCACATTAATCATTTCATACAGGACATCACATTTATGTACTATAATTTGTTTTGTCATTCCTTAATTGATGGGCATGTACTTTGTTTCCAATTCTTTACTATCACAAAAAGTGTTCCTATAAATATTTTGTTGTATATGGGGATTTTCTTCTTACCAATGACTTCCTTAGGATAGAAGCCCAATAATAGAATCTCTGGGTTAAAGATATGGATATTTTAGTTACTTGATTTACATAATTCCATAATGCTTTCCAAATGGTTGCTCCAATTCATAGCTCCACCAATGATATTTATTATTGTACCTATTATCCCATAATCCCTTCAACATCATCTATTCCCATTTTTTGTCATCTTTGCCAATTTACAGTGTGAGGTTAAACCTCTGGGGTATTTTAGCTTGAATTTTTCTATTTTTAGTGATTTTAAACATTTTTATTCATGTGGTTCTGTTTTAAAAAACACTTTCTGGTTGTTATGCATCATTCAAATTTCTTTTTTTGAAGTTAAATTTTGGGTTGTAAAATGGCTTTTCCAAAATAATTTTGTTTGCAATCTATTTCCAGTTTTCTGAACTAACTATTTTATTTATGGTAAAATTGTTCATTTAATTGGTTTCTAATTTTGTTTGCAATCTTTTTTTGCAATTTTGTTTGCACAAATAGGATCACTTCAGACAATTTAATTTTTTTCCTTTCCATTTTAAAATCCCTCTTCTAATTTTAATTATAGTGATTTGATTTTCCTCCCTCTTTTTAAAAAGTAGAAAAAACTCAGGGCATGGACTGTCAATTGTACTAGTATTTTCTAGAAATAGCTTTTTAAAAATATTTTTAAAATTTTATTTTTAATTTATGTAATAAAGCAAGCATTTCTATGACATCATTCAATAAAAAAAATGATAGTACATGAAAGTACAAATCTACTATGTGGAACTTGCTATTCCTTTCAAATATACAACAAAATTATCGTGTAAATTTCTTTTTTTCCTTTTTTTTCTTCCCTCCCCCACCTCTCCTTAGAGATAGGTACTATTAAATACGAATAAACATATTTGTGTAAAATTATTCTATACAATCTTCTATTAATCAATTCTTTCTCTAGATGCAGATATCTTTCTTCATAGGTCCTTTACAGTTAATTTGGGTATTTACAATAGACAAATAACTTATTTGCTCAAAGTCATTCTTAAAACCATATTGCTGTTACTTTATACAATGTTCTCTTGATTCTATTCATTTAACTCTTCATTATTTTCTGCAAATCTTTCCATGTTTTTTCTCTAAAATCATTGAGCTCATCATTTCTTATAGCACAGTGGAAATAACTTTTGTTTTTAAGCTTGGATTATTTTTGCTTTCAATTCTTTTTATGTCTCTTTTGATTTTCGGTATTTCTATTTTTATGTGAAATCATTAATTTCTTTTTTACACTGTTTGGATTTCAAAAATTATGCCCAATTTGTATATCATCAAAAGGAAAGCTTATAACTTATCAATTATATTTTTTAAAATCTACTCCTCTTCTATGATTATGCCCAACTTTACAGAATAAATTGTCTATAGGGAAAAGTCATTTTTCATCTTGCTGTTGGTCAATATTTTTGACTGATCTGATTGGAATTTCTTTGTATTTGAGCTATTTCCTCCCAACTATTCATGATATTTTCTCTATGACCTGAAAGCTCTGCAAACTTAGTGTCAGCAATTTCGGAATGAGTTAAAACTGTATTCCCTCCCTGTTGGGGCCCTATAGATTTTATTGAGCTATATGTTGATTTCTGATTCCGATATTTCTGGACAATTTTATTTATGAATTTCTGAAATATGACATTCATACTTTTTTCATCATTTTAAAGCAGGGCAATGATTCTTACATTGATTTTCTTAACTCTGTCTTTTAAGATAATTATTTCTAATTGCATATACTTTATATATCCTTCCAATTCTGCTGCTTTTATTTTTATTAGATAATTCTTGTGTTATTACATGTTTTGGAGTTCATTTTCTTCTTTATAGTGTTCATTGTTTTAAGATTTTCTGGCTTTTGTTCTAAGTTACTAACTTCCCATTTTAGAGCTCTAATTTCATATCCCTTCAGTTATTTTTATGCTTTCCTACCACACTTTCTAACCCCCTTTCTCAGTTTTATTATAGAATTATTCTCTTCTTCAAGATAATGCTAGTATTTATTTTAAGCTTTAGTATTTTTGTTGTTGTTAGGAGCTTTTCATTTCTTATTAATTTCTTCACTTTCTTTACATTTTGATGGATTTTCTTCTAATAAGAGGGGAAAAGAAACCAGGACAGACTTTTATAGGGTACTCGCAGTTAATCAGCATGGCCTTGATGAAGATCCATCAAAGAAGAGTGAGGAGGAGGAGCTGGACAAGTAAGAGAAAAACCAAGATAGAACTTTGTCACAAAAAACTAAAGAAGAGAGTGTATGAAGGAAAAGAGGGTGAATATCAATTTCAAAGGGTGAAACAGGGTCAGGAAGGATGAGGGATGAGAAAAGGCCATTAGATTTGTCAATTAAGAGATCATAGGCAACTTTGAGAACAGCAGTTTCAGTTTGATGATTCTGATTGTGGAGAGTTTAAAATCTCTTGAGAGGAAAGGAAATAGAAAGTGTAGAATGTTTCATATCCTGTTTCATTTGGTATTTTGATTAGTTTTGGCAAACTGCTTTCTTATATATCTTTTATTCTTTGTTGGAAGGAATGGATCTCTAGGGAGAAAGAATATATTTGGACATAAAGGTGATGTAAAATCAAAAGATATCATTTTTTTTAAAAGTTGGGTTTTTTTTTAAATGAAGGAATCAATTAACGTTATAAATGACTCAATGGACAGCTTTTAATCACATACTAATCACATACTATCATATGGGAAATCCAGTGGTTCTTTTACTCAACTATTCAATCTATTCTTAATGCATTTGCTAGTATAAGTATTATGTGATATTATCATGTAGTGGCAAGAGCAGTGAATTTTGAATCAGAGGACCTGGATTTTAATCCTGTATTTATTATTTCACCTTGAACAACTCCATAAATCAAAGAAAGCAGAGTTAGAAGGGAGAGACCTCAAAGGTCACTAAATCCAAATCCCTCATTTAATGAAAGGGAAATTGACATACTACTAAGAAAAGTTAAGTTGGCCAAGGTTACAGATCATGTTTAAACCAGCCAGTGTTAAAGCCTGGGCTACTGCTTTCTGCGTTACTGAGGGATGGCATGATAGGTTACTGAAAGATTGGGGATAAAAGGAAAAGGTCATTAATTGAGAGAGAGTGGTGTGGATAGGGAAAAGCAGAGACAGGAGATGTGAAAATCTAATACTGTTCTGACTCATTCAGGGCATCTTATCATCAGAGACAAATCGATTCTATAGTGCCCTCCCAGAAGCAAACTGGGTGACATTAGTTCTTAAAGAACTGTTGAAAGAGATATCTTCCCAGAGTTTTTCTTTATTTAATCTCCAAGCTTTGCTTTCATGGCTCCCCTTTTCTCCATGAATCACTTTCTCCCTCTGGTATTTCATGTTGTCCCATTAGTACCTTGATCATGCCTTTCAATCACATGGAGTGTGTCTACCAAGTATTCAGCCTAAGGGCTGGTGGAATAAGAATATGTCCTGGACTTTGCACCAGTCAGGAGTGAGGTGTATGTTTGGCATACAAAACAGGAACTAGGAGGGAAAGGGTAGGGCTGATGCCAGCTGAAGACCAAATGTAGTTGAATTCTAGAGAAGTGGCACGAGAAATAGGGTGATTTATGGAGAGAGTGATTTACTCTGGTATTAATGGGTTTCAGAAGAGAGCAAGGCATCTTGTGAGGTTCCCATTTTGGAAGGAAGAGTAGTCCACTTTTCAATAAAACAGCTTCTACCTGGTCCCATAGGCTTTGAAATGAAAAGATGCTACTTGCACAGATTGCCTTGTAGTGCCGTAGCTTGGGAACCCAGAAACATGCTGAGTCCAATCTACTGATAAATGAGGGACATTAAATTTCTCTGAATTCTATTGCCTAGCAGAGGACTGTTCATGTAGCAAGAACTTAATCGATGCTTGTTGAATTGAATTTTGATAACTAGCAACATTTTGATGGAGACAGAGTTTGTGGAAATGACAAATCCATTCCTAGCTCCCACATACAATTCGCCTGTTTGGGTTTTCAAAAAGGAAGAAATCATTATTACAGAATACAGTTACATTTAAACTGTTTGCCTATTTGCGTAATACCATCTCTTGGCAACCAATGCAATCAATCAACCAATTAAGCAAGTAATCAGCAAACATTTATTAATCTCTTATTGTATACAAGAAGTGTGCTTGGAATTGGTGATAAAAAGACAGAAATGAAAAAGCCCCTGCCCTTAAGAAGCTTACATTTTCTCAGAGGAGACAATATATACACACATAAATAGAAACCAAACAAATACAAATCATTATTTTTGGGGACAGATCTTGCAGGTATGAAAAGCAGAAAAGGTCCAAAGTTACAAAATGCTCTTTCATGCGTATCTCTTTCTACATATAAGTACACTACCCCCTTTCTGGAAAAGGTGCCAAAAATAGGAGCAGAGCTCTTAAACATTTGACCTTTAAATGTAATGCTTCTGAGAGTGGCCTGGAGTAAGGCCTATAAACACCAAATCAGGAATGACAGAACAGGGATTGGAAAGTTTTTATTTCCATGTTAACCAAAAATAATATCACAAGTCCATGAGACATTGAATTGCAACTAGATGTATTACAAGAGAAATCAACATGCACATGAACCCTAAACAAGTGCATATAATTCATATAATTCATATTTATAATTATACAACAAAGGGAGCAGGAAAAAACAGAAATCTCCTCTTAAAGCAGAGAGACATGGGAGTGGCAAAGGTGCAGCAAAGGCAGAAAAAGGACAAAACTCCTCCCAGAGGACAGCAATAAGGCAATGGCAAAAGCAGCATTCTTTCCCCTTGCAAACTGCTAGACCATGAAGAGAGGAGGATCTGCTTATTTACAAGGGTCTCATTGCACAAGCAGTTTCTCAGTCTGGTGCAGACCAAGTGGCATCTATCTTGACTCCCAAAGACACACAGGATGTTCAGCTTATAGTGCAAACACCAATTATACCAGTTTAGGGTGGGGCTTCATTTTTGACACCTTCAGGGCTTCCTGCAAACCCTGGGTCCAAAATATGGCAACTGAAAATACAGCAACTCAAAAGTTCAGAAGACCCCTTAATATTTCTTAAGATTTGTCACCTTTAGAACTTATTCGAAAAGGAGAAAACAGTTAAAAGTTTTAAATAAAAATGACTTAACTTACCTATGTAGATTTCTTGCTTTTAAAGAGCCAAGAAAATATACGCTTTGCCAGACAGCAGCCACATGGAAAGGCTGTGTGATGATTATACTTAAAAGTCATTTTGCAAACCTAGGTGCTAACTGGGGAAACATCTTACTTATTTCCCAAATGAAAACACCACCATAGCACTTTAGAAGCTGTCCTTAACCATAAAGGTAGCAGAAATTATGTGCAATGGAGCCATGTTTTATAGTAAATGAGGTTTAATGGGCCAATTATAGAGAAAATCACAGTCTTGTTTACAAGACATTCTAAACCAGCATTTACAAAAGCAGATCTGTCTGTTTGAAAGGATTAAGGACTCCAAAATTGCTTACATAGACAACTTTTGCATCCATTAGAAATAGATTTGCAACAGAGATGGGCATCATTTTAGCAAATGAAAATTTAGAATGAGAAAAAAATACAGGAAAAGCCTGTGATGAAGAAATTACTCTGACATGCATAGCCAACTAGTGTGGGGACACGTTTTCCTGACTGGTATAGAAAGTAATGGCAGGTATTGGTATTAGGGACAGTGGTGGTTGATTTTTCCTGCTTTCCAGCCTTTTGTGCTTCTCTCTAGCTTCATTTGCATATGAAGCATGGAACACCTTTGAAACAAAGGTAATGTCATCATTGCATTTTCCATAGAGCTCTTATACGGTTGTGGAAGGGAGTAGAGTCTTCAAAATTGGTTTGGGGAACTATGATTCATAATCATAGATTTAGCAGGTATTAAAATAATTTTTAAGCTCCAAATGAAATAGTTCCCTGTAACCAATGACAATTCATCACTGGGTGCTACAAAGTTTAGGAAGTACCAGGAGGAAGGTAGTCAAAAGAATACAATTAATTTATCCTGGGCGCTTCTATTGGCTTTTTCTTATTTCTTGGGTGGACATAGTGACTCAAATCTGTTAGGTATACAATCAAAGGGACAGAGCAGAGAGAGGCTTAATAGTCACTGCATCCCTAAATGGAAGAAGAAAGCAACAAAGGTCCATGAAGGGGTTAAAAAGTTGAAGCTCCGCAGACAAAAGAAGTGAACACCTTGATAAGAAAGTAGGCACTTTCAAATAGATGACAGAATGAAGAGCTCAGATTAAACAAACACCAAAATCATACCTAGGGGTTAATGAAGAGCAAAAAGCAATAGAGAGTAATGGGCTTGTCATATGGACTTTGATTCTTGGAAAAAATCTATAACATATTAAATTTTTTTCTAAGTAGTTATAAATGAAAAATGTGATCATTGAAAGGTAGAGGTTAGGTTATGCCTGACTAATCTCATTCCCTCTGTTTATAGGATTTATTGAGTATTAATTCAGGGAAGAAATTATAGATACACATGACATACAAAGATTTCAGAAAAGCATTTGATAAAACTTCTCATGCTCTCATTGTAAAGACCTGACAGAACAAGTAGGCAGATTTGGAGCTGGTTGAAAGATAGGACCCAAAACCTAATCATCGATGGGCCCATTTCAGTTTGGAAAGAGGTCTCTAGTAAAGTAGCACAGGGAACTGTCATTGTACCTGTACAGTCTAATATTTTTATCAGTGACTTAGATTAAGGCATAGATAGCATGTTAGCCAAATTTCCTGATGGCTTGAAGCTGGGAAGAATAAATAACATGTTAGATGACACTTAAGAACTGAAATGATTTCAATAGGCCAAATCCAATATGATAAGATTTAAAAGAGAGAAAGGTAAAGTTGTATATTTTGGATCCAAAGAATCATCTTCACAAATATAAGTTGGGTGAAGCATGATTAGAAATCAGTCAGTCCCTGTGAAAAAAAATTAGAGGATTTTGGGGCTAATAAACCCATTATTAATCAACAGTATGATATAGAAACAACAAAATCTAATGAGAGGCTTCATTGAGATGTAGAGAAGTATAATATGCAAAAAGGTATTCAAAATGTAAAGTGAAATGTACAAATCCCTTTGTACTTTGCCCTTAGATCACATTTGAAATTAGGGTTCACTTTGAAGTTCTACATTTTGGGAGAATAATGATAGGTTAGAGTAGATTCAGAGAAAATTGACCAGAATAGTAAAAGGATTGAAGGCTATGACAAAGTGAAATAGGGAGAGGTTTAGCCTAGAAAAGAATAGACTTAGGGGATAGATGTAGGGGATAGATATCTTCAAGTATTTAAAAGGCTATAGCCATAGAAAATGGATTAAACTTGTTATGTTTGGGCCCAGAGAGTAGAACTTGAGGTCAGCGAGTAGAAATTGGTAAGAGGCAAATTTGGAATAAATACAAGGGGAATATTTTGACAAAGGAACTAAATGAAAATGGAATGAGCTCCTTTGGGAGCTAGTAAGGATTCTTAGGCACAATAGCCTCCCAAGTCTCTTTCAATTCTAAAATTTTGTGATTTTGTGTGACAGTCCTATATAATGGAAATGGAACTATCTGGTGAGTCAATCATTTAAACTATCAGCCTCAGTTACCTCATCTGTAAAATGAAGAAATTAGGCTAGATTATCTCTATGTTGCTTCTTAGTTCTAACAATACTTGATCTATGTCTCTTCAAGATTTAACTTTTTAATTCTATGATTTATCACTCACAATCATAGTGAAATATAATTAAACTGTATATTATCTATCTGTCATTTATAACTCAGTCTCCATCATCCTAAGAACCCAACAATGATTAAATTACACCCCTTGAGGCTGAAGGGAAAAGGGAAATTTAAGTAGAAATTTTTACAAAATATTTAACACTTGCTTCTAAGCTTCAAGCTAAGCACATAATGATACAACTTCTTAAGGACAATAAGTCACTTTCTTTTTTAATTTTTAAATTTATGTAATAAAACAAGCATTTCCATAACATAGTATAATAAAAAGATGATTGCACATGCTACCTCAAATTCATTATGTACAACTTAACATTCCTTTTAAATACACAACAAAGTTATCATATAAATTTCTTTTTCCCTCCCCCTTTTTTCTTCCCTCCACCTTCCCCTCACCCCCACTTCAGAGATGGCCACCATTAGACACAAATAAGTATATGTGTGTGTACCTGTATGTATATATAGATATACATACACACACATATATACATATATACTTTTTCTTATACATACTTCTGTTTGTCAGTTCTTTCTTTGGATGCAGAGAGCATTTTTCTTCATATAGCTTTTATGGTTAATATGGGCATTTATAATAGTCAAAATGAATTATTTACTCAAAGTCACTCTTAAAACTATATTGCTGTTACTGTATACAATGTTCTCTTGGTTCTGCTCTTTTCAGTCATCATTCTTTCATGCAAGTCTTTCCATGTTTTTCTAAGATTATTAAGCTCATCATTTCTTATACTACAGTAGTATCCCATCACAATCTTATATCACAACTTGTTTAGCCATTCCCTAATTGATGGGCATCTCTGCAATTTCCAGGTCTTTGCCACCACAAAGAGAACTGCTACAAGCATTTTAGAACATATAGATACTTTTCGTTTTTCCCCAATCATCTTTGGAAATAGACCTGGTAGTGGTATTGCTTGGCCAAAGAGTATGGGAAGCTTAATAACTCCTTGGGCATAATTTCAGCTTGCTCTCCAAAATATTTAGATCAGTTCATAATTCCACCAGCAATGAATTAGTGCCCCAATTTTTCCATATACACATTTGTCAGTTTCCCTGTCAATCATTTAGCAAAACTGATAAATGTAAAGTGATATCTTAAGGTTATTTTAATTTGTACTTCTCTAATCAGTAATGATTTAGAGCATTTTTCTATATGCGTATAAATTGTCTTGATTTCCTCTTTGTAAAACTGCCTGTTAATTTCCTTTGACCATTTATCAATTGGGGAATGACTCACATTCTTTTGTTTTCCTTTTTGTTTTGGAGGGGGAAAGACAGGGCAGTTGGGGTTAAGTGACTTGCCCAAGGTCACACAGCTAGTAAGTGTGTCAAGTGTCTGAGACCGGATTTGAACTCAGATCCTCCTGACTCCAGGGTCGGTGCTCTACCCACTGTAGCTCCTAGCTGCCCCATGACTCATATTCTTATAGATTTGACAAGTTCTTTATATATTTTTGATATGAGACCTTTATCTGATAAACTGTCTATAAAATTTTTCCCAACTTTCTGCTGTCCTTCTAATCTTGGCTACTTTCATTTTATTTGTACAAAAACTTTTAACTTAATATAATTAAAATTATTTTATATCTAACTTTACTCTCTGTCTATTATTTATTCGTAAGATGTTCGCTATCCATAAGTCTGATAAATAATATATTCCATGGTCTTCTAATTTTCTTATAATCTCTCTCTGTATTCAGGTCATGTATGCAAATTGATCTTATCTTGCTAAATGGTATATGATATGAGTCTATAGCCAGTTTCTGCCATACTGCTTTCCAGTTTTCCCAACAATTTTTACCAAATAATGAATTTTTATGCCAAAATCTTAAGTCTTTACTCTTGTCAAATAGGTTATTTTGTTTATCTGCTGCTGTAAATGGTATATCTATTCTATTCCACTGATCTACCTTTCTAGCCAGTACCAAGTAGTTTAGAGTATAAAATACCTGGGAGTATGCCTGTCAAAACAAACCCAAGAACTATATAAACAAAATTATAAATTTTTTTTATCAAATTAAATCAGACTTAAATAATTGGAGAAATATTAATTGTTCATGGGTAGGCAAGCCAACATAATAAAAATGACAAATTTACCTAAGCTGACTCATATAGTCAATGTCATCCCAATTAAATTACTAAAAAATTTTTTTTTTACTAAATAAGAAAAATAATAACAAAAGTCATTTGGAAGAACAAAAAACATCAAGAATATCAAAGGAACTAATAAAAACGTGAATGAAGGAGATTTAGCAGTACCAAATGTTAAACTACATTATAAGTCACTTTCTTTTGAAGCTGGGTGGTATTTTAGACAGTCAAGTATATCAGAACACTTGGATGTTGGCACCTGCCAATCATACCTGGAGGAATGCTTATTTACATTTGTAATGTATATTTGTATTTAATAAGCACCTTTGGAATGGCAGCGTGATTATCCTATTCCTCTTCTCTTTCAGACCACAAGTTCTATCAGCCCAGGGCTCAAAGCCATCACCCCGGAAAGCAATTCCTATGAAGAAAATACTGAATCATATCTACCTTCTGTTACTACTACTACCATATCAGAAACTGATGCTTCTGTCAGTGGAATATGATTTTATTTGTAGAAATGGCATTAAAGGAGCGAAATTTTCATCTGTCTTGCCTCTGCATCTGAAGGATCATGGGACTTTTTCATCTGGCTTGTAGATGAAATCTTCTGTGTCTTGTGTCCTCCATTAGAATGTGGCTTTCTTGAGTACAGTCACTATCTTACTTTTGTATTTATATTCTCAGCACTTAGCACAGTATGCTTAATAAATACATTTTTCTTTCATTCATCTATTCATTCACTGGTTTGCACCTGTCCGTATCCTTCCCTTTAGTCAATGTTAGACTGAAACTCTTTGCACTTCACATATGGCTATGAACCTTAGTTTTGTTTCTCATAAATTTGATAAACTCAGCTGGATTAAGAATAAATTTCAGAACTATAGCATTCGTCATTCATTCATTCAACAAGAAATCATTAAGTGCTTACTATATGGTTTCTTATCCTACATACAAAGAAAATACAAAGGTTACAAGAACAAAAATGTCTTTCCTCAATGAGTCTAGCATAGATGTTTAGTTGCAAGTCCATCTGAAAACAGTTCATTGAGATATATGAAGAAATGGAACCATCCATGAAAGAGAACCAAGAATCAATGTCCTACTCTAGCCCCATCCCATCTCTCCCCAACATATGTTCTTCCTTTTCTCTATTTTAACCATTTACTATTACTGGACAAGTTTCTGTGTAGAAAACTTTTTTGTACTTCTATTGCTGCCATGAGCTTCAGTACATCTTTCTTTTCCATTAATGCTCCCAGAAAAATAAGTTAGATTTTTAGGAGGACTTGACAAATAATTTAAGGAAAAGAAGGAAAAATAAAACAAACATTTAGTAACAGAATTGCTACACACAGAGCATGGAGATCTTATCAAAAATGATACTTAATAATAAATAGTACAACTTCCTGGGTGAACAAACATTACTATCATCTGTGTTCTATCTGGCCTTGACTCCATTATGTGGTCAGGCACCATGCTATGCTGACTTAAGATAAAAACACAGTGCATGTTGTCCTGGGCCTTACCTAAACCCAAATCCTCTGTTTCTTTCTAGTTCAAAGTCATTATCCCTTCTTTCCCTCCCACCAACTTCTGGGATCAGTGCTTTCAGACACTATTAAGTTGCCAGAGTGGGTAAGACTCTATCCACCTTCAATTGGGGAATGCTCATTCCTTCATAGTTTGTTTTCCATCATAGGACAATTTGTGATAATAGTAGTCATAGGACCATTGATCTGGAGTTGAAAGGGACCTCAGAGGACATCTAACCCTTTCCACTAATTTTACTGATAATCTGAGAACCAGGATAAGTTGATTGTCCAAGGTAGTAAATGTAAGAGGTGTGATTAGAACTCAGGTCATATGATCATAAAACTAGAGCTAGAAAGGATCTCAGGAGTTGCCCAGTCCAATTCTCTCATTTTACACATAAGTAAACTGAGATACGGGGAGGTTGTTATTTTCCCATGGTCACGTAAGTGAGCTTAGTAAGCATCCCAGGTAAGATTTGATCCCAAGTACCCTAGCTCCAGAGTCACTGTTTTTCCATTGTATAGCCCTGACTCTCCAGTCAATACCCTTTCCCTTGTATCACAATGCCTCCTAAGTCCCACAAAAGTAGGACATGAGGAGCAGCAGCTATTCAGGTAGGGGGAAGAGAAAAGAATAGGCATTTGTACAGTGCCTACCATGTGCCAGGAACTGTGCTAAGTGCTTTTTGGACAAATAATAATAACAATAATAACTGCCAACGTTTATATAGAGCTTACCATGTGCCAGGAACTACACAGAATGTTTGCAAGTATCTCATTTGATTCTCACAACAATGCCGAGAGATTGATACTGTGGTTTTCTTCATTTTACAATTGAGGAAACTGAGGCAAGCAGAGGTTAAGTGACTTGCCTAGGGTCACACTACTAATAAATATCTGAGACTGTATTTGAACTCAGATTTTGCTGACTCAAGTCCCAGTGCTCTATCCACTTCACTACCAGCTACCTCCGGGGAGTTTTGTAAAGGGTGGCCCTGCAAATATTACTTCTTTCTGCAATACGAAAGTAAGATGACTGTTTGTTAGTCTTTTTCCTGTTTCCTACCAGTCTCCCATCTCAATCGACATGTTCACTTCCAAAAGCTACTTGCTTTAATGAGACAGAATTTTCCAAAGGCTTCCCTCTCTTCTGTACTGGATCAGGGGCAAACCAAGTTCATGAGCAAAATTAGCAAAAGAGAACCAGCCAAAGGCATTAAGTGATGGAACTCATAATTCATAAAGCAGACATTATTCTGATTCTTAATGCCTATAAATTATTCTATTTCCATTGCCTTTCAGTAATGGGTTTATTGCACTCAAATAAGGAGAATTCCTTTAGGCCACAGTGGAGCTTAATAAACAGTTGGGAAAATGTACCACAATTGCCAGAGAGAGCTCCAGTAAAATGACTTGGCCTCATTTTGACTCAGCTGTGGTTTGGGAGCAGGAGGGACCTTGGGAAAGTATTGCACCTGTAAAAGCTGAGATTTTTTTTATTTTAAAGGAAGATAAGGAAAAAAATGATTGTTCCAGGACTCTGCAGCATCATATTTTAAAGAACAAGAATGGAGATAGGGAAAGGGATGAATGCTAATGACCTATCAATTTCAAAGAAAGGAGCACATTCTCAATTCCTGCTTAATTTTGTTTATTTCAACTTTGTCTCCCACCCATTTGAAATGAATGTGAGAGAAACCAGAAGCTTAGTCACAATGCAGGGTAAGAGTGTGAGGCTAAAATGTAAGTGATCTTATCTGAAGAAAGCATCTGGAGTAGATGCTTTTATGCATCTGGGTTAGGTAAATTATGATACTTGAATAAAACTAAGGCTTCAGTTAATTCTTAATATTTCTTTTAAATACTACCCTTATAATGAAAACATAACAAGTCTTGGCCTCTCAATACAGAATCTAAGAACAAGAGAAATAATGCTTTCTAATGTAATGAGCATTGAACTTGGATTCTCATGACCTTATTGTTTTTCAGTTGTTTTAGTCATGTCTGACTCTTTGTGACCCCGTTTAGGGTTCTCTTTGCAAAGATATTGGAATGGTTTGCTAGTTCCTCCTTCAGCTCATTTTATAGAGGCTATCTTGGCAAACAGAGTTAAGTGACTTGTCCAGAGTCACACAACTAGTAGGTGTCTGAGGCCAGATTCGAACTCAGGAAGATGAGCCTTCCTTATTCCAGGTCCAGCACTCTATCTACTGTATCACCTAGCTGATTTTCTATTTCTATCCCTAGCCCTTAGCAGAGTGCTTTGCACAGAATAATACTTAAATACTTTTTCACTCATTTATTTCATCATTCATTCATTCAATTTATTTGTTAGTTCATCCATTCATTCTCTTTCCTTAAAAACACTTTGAGTCAAGTAGGAGAGATAAAACATAGACAGAAGTCCACGTAAGACCAGGTAGTCTGCATGATTGCTGATGCTCTAGCAGACTAGTACAACAAAGTGTTATCAGAAGCCAGAGGAGGGCTAGCCAACACCTGGGCTGGACTGGAGAGTTTGCGAAGGAGGAGATATTTAAGCTGGACCTTGATTGCAGAAAATTTCCATAGTCTAGGATACGAGAACAGGGGATTGCAGGCAGAGACAACAAGATGAAGTAACAAAGCAAGCCCCATTTTGGAGATAGTGAATAACACAATTTGGCTGGAGGGGTAGCGTACAAAGTAGGGAACAGGGAGAGATGAAGACTGGAAAGGCTGTGAATAACATTAATAAGATTTGTACTGCCATTTTGCTATTTGGTTTATGCTGATTTTCACAGCAACCCAGTATGGTATATACTAATGTTCCCTTTTTTTGCACATACTCGAGTTTTACTGAGGTGCTAAGAGATAAAATGGTATGACATTCCAACCCATGTTTAGTGTTCTTTCCACCCCACAACGCTGCTTCTCAAGGTGAGTTGGAGTAAGGAACCTCATCATATAGGCTCTGAGGAGCCATTGAAGATTTATGAGAAAGGGAGGAATGTAATCAGAGCGGTGTGTTAGGCAAACTATACAGTTTATGCTTGATATTTATTTTATAAAATTAGTATTTTTCCCATTACATGTAACAATTTTTATCACTTGTGTTCTTAAATTATTGAATTCCAAATTTTCTCCCCTCTTCCTTCTTCAAACAATTTGATATAGGTTATACACAGTCATACAAAATGTATTCTAATATTAGTCATGTTGTGAAAGAAAACACAGATCAAACAAACAAGAAAAATTAAGTTTAAAAACTATACTTTTATCTGCTTTCAGACTTCACCAGTTCTTTCTCTGGAGGTAAGTAGCATTTTTTTCATCATAAGTCCTTCAGAATTGTCTCAGATGATTGTATTGCTGAGAATAACTAATTCACTCAAAGTTGATCATCTTACTATGTTGTTGGACAATGCTCTCCTGGTTCTGCTCATTTCACTTTTCATTGGGTTCATGTAAGTCCAGGTCTTTTCTGAAAACATCCTGCTCATCATTTCTTATAGCACAATATTCTTCTACCACAATCATATACCATAATTTTTTCAGCTATTGCCCAATTGGTGGGCATCCCCTCAATTTCCAATTCTTTGCCATCATAAAATGAGCACCTATAATTTTTTTGGACATATAGGTCCTTTTCTTTTTCATTTTCTATCTCTTTTGGGATACAGATCTAGCAGTGGTATTGCTGGGTCAAAGATTATGCACAGTTTTATAGCCCTTTGGGCAAAGCTCCAAACTGCTCTCCAGAATGGTTGATTCAGATCACAAATATTCCAACAACGCTTTAGTGTCCCAATTTTCCCACATCCCCTCAAACATTTGTCATTTTCCTTTTCTGTCATATTAGCCAATCTGATATGTGTGAGGTTGTACCTCAGAGTTATTTTAATTTATTTTAATCAATAATGATTTAGAGCATTTTTTCTTGACTATAGATAGCTTTGATTTCTTCATCTGAAAACTGCTTATTCATATCCTTTGACCATTTATCAATCGGGGGATGACTTGTATTCTCATAAATTTGATTTAATTCCCCATATTTGAGGAATAAGAAATATCAGAGAAACTTGCTGTGAAAAGCAAGTTTTTTTTCCACAGTTATGATTATAAACTGTACATTTCTCTCCATCCTATTTCCCCTGTTTATCCTACGCTCTCTCTCTTTCCTTTTACCTTGTCCATCCTCAAAAGAGTTTTGCTTCTGACTACCCCTCCCTTAAG